>NW_021636620.1:0-16315 GCF_004799145.2 Neltuma alba | reverse complement strand
CAGCAGAGAGTAGAATAAAATAATTAAGGAAAATTCTATCAAAAAAATCATAGTAATTAACAAAAGAACCAGACGCAACACAAAAAACTGGGAGGATAAACCATAGATAGGAAGGAGGCAACAGAGAGGAAGAGAGGTTGACAAGTTACCGTGGTCTTGAAAATCATAAATAAAAATTTGGAGGTGACCATAGTTTGCTTCCTTTGCACATTCTCTCAAAAGAAGAGAATCCTTGTGATCAGTCCTACAAAAGCATTCAGCATCTTCCCAATTGCATGCTCAATAGCAACACCCCACTTATCACCATTAACCAGATTCTGTAAACCACATTATTAAATAAATACAGACAACAACCCAACATGATAAACATGAGAAATTGTAGAGATCAAATCCGAACATCGATAACTTCATTTATTACTTGCATAAGTACGACTAAGAAAAAAATCATAGCTATATCAATAAAGTACTTTGTGCTTATTAAATAAGAAAACAATTATACCTTCATTTAAATTCAACTCAAACATATGCACAAGTGAAAAGAACACGATACACTATAAATATCATAGCATGTACCAGATGGGCACCAATTGGACCAATAGGAGGCCTCTTAAACCTCCGATAATAACTCCTCTCAATAATACGCAGGAGGTTCATCACTCTATCTCCTCCAAAAGCTGTAACCTGTTCACAACAATATTGTAATAGCCATCACTGGCTCATTCAACATTACAATTAAAAAGAAATGAAGCTCATATCTGCACTTTTTTAATCTATTGCCCCAATAACAAAACTGCATAAATATTAATTTAAATATACATATTGCTCTCAAGAAGTACTCCATTTGAATAACATCCATAACAGCAACGTTGCTTATACCTTATTGGTTTGGTGTTGTTTAAGCTCACGGATGGAAAAGGTGATATCACGATACCGTCTTTCATGTCCTTCAATCTAATTGAAAATACATAATACAGATAAGAGAACTTATATAAGTATATAAATATATACAAGATTTAGCCTGGAAACAGTTATCCAAAAAGTCAATGAACATTACATTAGATTTAGCATGGAAACAGTTATCCAAAAAGTCAATGAACATTTTAAGTATCCAGTAAATTAGGAGGGAGCAATTTCTTGAGAGAGAAAATAGATTACTTGTAGTTTAGTGAGAGAAACAAGACAAAGGAACAAGTATTCTGTTCATTTTTTTTTTTTTTTTTTTGTATGAGATTCTATTCAATGTCAATGATAACTACATGGGAAAGAGAGATTAGCGCCACAAACCAGTCCATCATCTTTACACATAAACAGCATGTCAACACCGAGGCCAAAAGGAAAAGAAAATTCACATAATAAGAGAAATAAAGGAGAGGACACTGTGTCAACCCAGACTTGGGGAATAGCCAGTGATGCTCCTTTAAGGATGCCAATCACAGCACAAGACATCATTAGCTCTGGTCACGTCATTGATGATGTGATCACGACCAGCAAAAGTGAAACCCTGGTTGTTGCAGTGGCTGTGGTGCTAGGGTTATAGAGAATGATAATAATCAACAATAGTTGTCGAAGCAATGAAATGATACAAGGGGAAAATAGGATTAATCATTCTTTTAAAAAACAACAGAGAAATAAGAAAGCAGAAAAGGCACACATGAAGTTTTCTTTTTCTTCTACATGTGTTAAACAAAATGCCCTGAAAAGACATTGTACAAAGAAAACAGCAACAACAAGCTGCCCTCCCAACTGTTAAACTTCTATTTTTCTTTTCATTTATTTTATGGGACAGAAGAAAAAAAAAATATCAAGAACAGAACAAAATAAGGAAATGAGGCATCCTTCAAAAGGAAACGGAAAACCAAAAGCATAATGTAACAAGAGGTACTTTAAATCAAATATGCAGCAAAGCACATAAGCTCAAAGAAAATCCAAGATAGCCCAATCACTTGTTAAAACCATGAGCAGAAAGCCAAGCAGTCATAGTGAAGATTATCCATCTTGTGGACTTTGAAATTGATAAACAAAAAATGTTCCAACATTTGCAGGAAAAACCCATGTTTTACTAAAATCTCCACCAATGCTATTTGAAATCTATTATCATCTTCACTAGACATAAAGAAAGCATGCAGCCTCTTCTGAATTCAACAACACATCACAAGCAGGGACAGAACCAGCAACAAAAAAGTTAGGGTGGCCAAAGACAAAACCTTTTTTGTTTTGGCCAGCGACCAAAGACTAAAATTGTAATTATAATTATTCACAATTATTAAAAGATTATCTTAAATATTTATAGGATATAAAATTTACTGAAATTTAAAAACTAACATACTTTATAATTATAAAGCATATTTTATTATTGTCTTGATATAAAAAATATATGCCGGGGGTCTTAAAATATTATTAAGTATTACAACCATCAAATTCATTGGTTATTAATTAGATAGATATCGTTTATAATTTTATAATAAATTTTTTCAATCTCTTTTAATAAAGGCAACAAAATCTGCACTAACAAAAAATTATTTTATTTACTTTCAATAGATTTTATGAGAGTGAGAATAAGAGTAGAGAGTATGCTATTAGTATTGAAGTTTGTTTCTAAATTTATGTATTTCAAAGCAAAAGAAAAGGCCTTTAAAATATTAATAAGAACAGAAGAAAAGTTTAGGAAAATTTAAAATTTTAAGAGAAAAAATATGCATATATTATATATAAAATGGTATTGAATTCCTTTTTGTGGGGGAAGAAGAATATAATTGTTGCAGCACACATTCACATACACTTGCATTTCTTAGAAAGAGCTTTGAAATTCAAGAGATATCCAATAAGTTAATATTTGTACACTGACATAATGGAAACAGGGCTCAAAAATAAACACAACAAACTACAATCAGAAGTGCAAACCATTCTGTACAAATTAGAAGATTAATTAATAGAACCAAGCAAAAGAAAAGGAGCTTTCAATTCAAGGTTCAGAAACGCAAAGAAATGGAAATGAATCTCCACAATAACAGTAGAAAACAATATAAAAAGAAAATGGCGCAAATCTTCACACCTCATCAGCAATCTTTCTTATTTCATTACTTTGACTCTGCACATTATCAGCTAGTATAGCTTCCTCTTCCCTCAACCTGAATCACAAAGTGAGTTCTAAGAAATAAAACTCATCAAAATCAACAGGAAATACAAACTAGACATTAGATGATAAATTATTAACCTTGTCAGAGCTGATTCAGCAGCATCAACCTCATTTTGGAGCACCTTCAGTATCTCCTCTATCTCAGATTCTTCAGCCTGCACCATGATATAAAAAGAAAGGAACTAATGCCTGTTGAACAAGAGAGTTAGCGACACTGCTATTATATGCACACCACTAAAACATAAAGCAATGTGTTGACAGTAGTAAAAAACTTGGGGTTTGTATGTTAAGAGAAACAGTTATAACTAGTGTATAAGAAGCACCAAAAATTTAGGAAAATCTTGTAGTCAAGCGAATAATTACTTACAGAAAACTCAAAGTAAAAGATATACAGTAAGAAACCTAAACAAACATAGGGAAACAACAATGAAAAGCCGTGCTAGTAAGGATTCGCATGCAGCTCCATAAATGCCATTGAAATTACTTGTGACTACCTAATGTGAGACTTGTGAGAATAACTTAAAAATTCTATTTGCAAGTATTTTTCTGATGATATAGCTTTTATTAGCATTTATTAGCCTTTATTCTTTTGTCTTTTCTCCTTTTTGTATATGTTTGGATGTATCTTATTTTTTAGATCAATGTGAAATACAGATTTCACAATATTACACAAGGCACCAGAGCCAAACTTCCTCTAAGAAGTTAACATCCTCAATGACTGCACTTTACATCACTCACTCTGACCACTGGGTCACACTCTATAGGCAGTGCTTTTCATAGAGGTCACTGCTTTCATGGTCAATCTAGCTCAGATGTCAATTAATTTTGATGCGGACCTAAGCAAACAAGGGGAACCCACCCTTAAAACGAGTTTGTAAGGTGGGAAGAATTATGCCATTTAAGAACCACAAGAATGACATGTGCCTCTCCCTTGTGCGACTCCACCAGTATACACGTGTTTGCGTGGTTATAATTGTAATCATGTAAGAATTTTAAGGGTATTAAATTCTGTTTTGTTGATGCATAAATGAATGAAGAAAGAAATTCAATCTGAGACAAATATTGAGTTGGGGAGAAAAGGAAAGAGATTGACTTTTTCTTTCATTTGAACATTAGCATTGTCATGATACGTAACAAGCATGGAGGTGAGTATTAGTGGAGATGGACGATAGGCCATTTGTTTCCATAAGATTCAGGCCTCAAATCCATGAGTGGCACTGCGAAAGGACTTGTTTTCTTAACTTCTATTTTTGAATTGCCCAAATTAATTTTTGTCCCCCCCCCCCCTCAAATATACCTTTTATTCCCACGAAAAAAAGAGATCAACAGATTCTATAAGCAAAAACGCGCCTTGACTAATTCAGATTCAGCCGAGTAAAGCCACAAACTAAAAAGCTCTCTCAAAAACGCATTCCATCCGCAAGACTCAATCAAGACTTTTGCTTAGAAGGAACAATTGTCAAACAACTTGAATCAACTATTCGATGATTATATTTGCCATTTATAAAAATAAAAACTCATACTGATACATTATCCTGAGATCATGAGCTTTCTCTTACGAAGTATAATAAACTTCCATCCATTTAAAAAAAAAAAAAATCAATCATCTGAATTAACATAACCATCTCTACATAAATAAAATACTGATTTGACAGGAAAAACAAATATCTGCACGCTGGTCAAAAGTCCCAAAGACAAGCTAGCATGTAATAACCCAAAATACACACACACACACACACGTATATCTGCCCACTAACACCTTTCAAAGAAAAAAAACAGAGAGGATAATCATAATAACAAGGAAACGAACAGCAGCATGAAAATGGAGTAAATGATGGGATCAGAGAAAACAGGAAGATAAAGAGAAGCTATAATATATAACCTGAGTACTTTGTGCATGCTTCTCGTAAATATCCTGCACCTGTTCTTTAAGAGTCCTAACACGCTTTACCATCTTCTCAATACTGACAGTTATGCGTGTGCACTCTTGTTCTTTTTCAAGTACTTCTTTTGCAGCCTTCAGTTAAAAAAAAAAAAAAAGCAATAAACAAATCAATAATTCTAAGTAATGCAAATAAAAAGCATGACATTGACTGGGAAACCCAAGAAAAAAATCGCATTAAGGGAAAACTCATGCATCACCCGGTGTAATGAAAAGTCACAAAGATAAGCATAAAATGGAGAGTGTGTAAAAAAAAAAATAAATAAATAAAAGCACATACATTTGTTTGGCTGTGAAATCAGCCAGAAATGTTGATTACAGGCTATGATACATATTCGTTCAATAACCAGAAATAATATAAATGTGTAAGCAAAAAGCCTGTCTCAATAAGCTGAGAAATCAAGACATGAATTAGCTGTTCTCGGCGAACCACATTGCGAATGCTCAATGACACTCAATGGTAATGCTTTCCAATTGATATAGTCTTCCGTTTTCCTCAAACAAACATGACGAATTTTTGTGGCCGCTAGAGATATTTTCCTCCATCAAGACAATTCCCAATGATCATACATAATATCTTATTAGCCCCCTATGCAGATGGCACATCGTTTCCTTGATTTTGTGGCATGGTAGTAACACCATGAGAGCTGAAGTCAGTAAACTTAATCATGGCTCTAATATTATTGAGTCAGCCAAAAACATTGATTACAGGTTATATTTATTCATTCAGGTGACTAGAAAATATATAGATGAGAGAGGCAACATTTTATGACTAAAATCACATCTAATCTGGCTAGACCATAATCGAATCTGAAGTCCAGGAGGAAAAAAAAAACAAATAAAAAAAATCCTAAATGATAAAACAAGTAACGCACAAGTTAACAAAGTAAAACAAATAAGACAAGTGAAATCTCAAATGTTAAAGAGTTTCAACAGACTGACTCTAGTGAAAAAAAGGATAAAAATAATTTATGCAAATGAAATCATTAAAAAATTAATCAGCTCGTTTAAGCCTACCAAAACCAGGGGGGGGGGGAAATGCGTACTTGGCAAGTAAAAACATTAAGCCCACATAGAAGCAGATATGTCTAGTTTCAATTCTATCATATTTGACTCATTGCAGGATGAAATTTCATCTTCCTGTTATTCATGTGTTGTGAAAAGGTGGAACAGTACAACCTCAAACTCTACCATACCATAGATATAGATTGTTGTAAATTTTGCTTCTTCTGCTTCACTTCAGATGTCTTTTCAAACAAGTTTTTGATATGACCTTTCTTCTTATGTAAGAATGCACTCAATTCTTCGACCAGATTCTGCAGAATAAAGAGTCCTTAGAATATCAAAGTAAACACGTGATACACATATGTAACACAGTTGAGAAGCAAAAAGAAAAAGATAGAGAGCATCAAATATCCAGCATAGTAGAACCTTTATAAGGTCAAGTGTTTCATTTGGAATCTGTACATCAACTCATTTCGTGCAATAACAATATATCATTGCAAACTCAGACCTCATAAAGTTAACCTAAATCTGGGTTGTGAAAAAGGTATGCAATTGAGATTTAAATTTTTAGGATGCCACCACCTCAAATTTACAGAATAATCTGTTTGGATTCGAATGCTTAGTGAATACTTGGTGTTCTTGCACATTGCCGCAATTCTTCATTATAAATTTCTGAGTTTGGGAGGAAAACAGGTTAAGTGCCCATTTGGATTAGCCGTGCAGAAATGATTTTGCGTTGTACAAGGTAAAAAGTGTGAAGAGTTGTCTCCTAAAGCGCAAAAGTGATTTTTGGAAGTGAAACCAAACTACTATGGTGTCTAGTTTTGCTATTCTCTATTGCATCTAATGAGAGTAGAATGCAAGCATTTAGAAGAGGTTCTGCCCATACACATATTATGGAATAAAATTTTTAAAAAAGAAAAAAAGAATCTTTCATTTTCCATTTCAGAAGATATTTCATATCCCTCACTATGATGTTCCTTTCTCCTACTACTTAAATTTTGTACTAAAATCTGGAAGTACTCTGGGGCTGTAAAAGTAGGGATGGTGAAGATGATTCCGTCCATTCTTGGTGAAAGAAATTTTCTTAGCTACCAATTTGCGCCGTATCTAAGTCTTTATGGTGCAATAAGAATAAAATGATGTCAGGTAAGGAAAACTTACCATTTGCTCATCAATCTTTGCTTGGCACTTAGGTATTCGATCCTTTAATTTATCAATCTTTGAACACTGTTCCTGGATTTGTTTGTCCACGTCATAAACCCATGACCATGCAAGTTTTTTCTTTAACTGCTGAATCTGCAGTGATATTTGTTCAACTTGTTCCATGTTTGTAATTTTGACTCTTAACTCATTAAGCTCCTTCTCTACAGGACTTATTGTAGCCTCTAATCCTCCAAGAAGTCCAAATGAATGCTCTAATCCCTTAGAAACGCTTTCCAAAAGATCATCGACTTGCTGAAGAAGTGTAGCCTTGTAAAAGAACTGTTTTAAGAGTTCATTTCAGTATCAGTAGAGCACCTTAACAAACTTTACCAGAAGAATACATGCAAACATCACCTTAAATTTATCCTTGTCATTCCCTGAATGTAAAAATTCCCTGCTTTTGTCCTGACTCATAACTACACATGGATTCTCCACATCAATCTGCAAAAAATAAAATTAAAAAAAATAAGAATGAACAAATACATTAAGCATAAGAACACAACTCCAAGAAAATAAAATCCACTAAAAAAAACAATAAAATGCATAGTTGAAACCTTTCATCGTTGATCAACAGAACATGCAGAAATCATAACTTCCATAAGACAAATACCACAAAGATTCTCACTCGGTAAATCCAATAAATGAAAATTATTATCTATTAATGACATAAACCATTGATAACATAAAACATAGAAAAATTTGTTCCTAAGGAAGATAACAGTTAAAAATGCCATCAAGGCCACCCATGATTTCAAAAGCAAACTAAATAATGCTCAAGCATTCTAAAGGTGTCATAATTCAGCGGTCAAATTGTTTTGAAATACATATATACTTAGCAGAGGAAAAACCATGGAACAAAAGTGAGTCCAGAAAAGAATTGAAGATTTATAACAGGAAGAAAAGAATGGTTGGCAGCCTGATGCCATGCCTGCTCAATGATTGAGAACAGAAGAGAAAAATAACATGGCCATGTCAGGGGAATATGGGCTCGTGCAAGGGAGGGTATGGGGAAGGAAATCATGTGATGAGCATTCTGGCGATTCAAAAACCTGAGCCTCAGCTGCAAGCCACCACCATTAAGAGATACTCTCTCTGTTCAAAACTATAAGACATTTTTTCTGAAGTATCAGGTTCAAAAATATGAGGTATTCTTGGTCTTTCAAGGCATAATTAATAAAGTTTTTCTCAAAAACCCTGAATTCCGGTTTAATTAATAAGGTTTTTCTAACTGAGATGTCCTATTAAATAAGGGGTAACCGTGGGAAGAATGTGGAATTTTAAAGGCTATAAACTAACTTATTGGGGGTGTAAATTAGTTAAATTGGGCAGTGTTTACTACCTCATTTTGGGATTTAATAGGGCAAAAAAGTGAAGGAACCAAAAACATAACTTCAGAGCTCTTTATCTACAACATGCAAAAAGAATTGGCAAGCATAGCATATTTTGAACCGCTGGTGCTCTTTCTTGTGTGTTTTAGAGGATAGTCTACGTTTGCTAGCACGTCTCTTCTTTTTCCCCTAACAAAGTTGTTGACCAAAACAGTGACTGCATTAGAGGATGAGAGAACCCTACATTAAAATGCTCAACCATTTCCTGGAGTTCTGCTTTCCGGCTGACAACCTTCTTTCCTGTTAACATAGAACAAATATACAATTACGAGAACTGAAATAAATGGAAAATTAAATCAGTGATTGGTTCATAAACAATGAAAAAAAAATGACGTCACAAGTTTTGTTTATTTTTAAAGAGAGAATGCTAAAAAATTTTGCATTGGAATAGGCAGCAAAGATTATCAAAAATTCCAAATATTCAAATTAAGCAGGCTCAGGATTTTAGGGGGGAACATGGGTCACTAGGGCAATTTCTACAGTAAAAGCAGTAGGTCTTTTAGCAATTCTATTTCTCCTTGGTCAGCTAATAGGCTTGCAATTATTATAAGTGAAATAATAAGGTGTCACTCCACCTTGTGCAAAAACTAACAAAAGAAACACCCGTAGAAAATAATGCAGAACAGACTGGTAACTTTGACACAATAGGGCATTTTAGTAGGCAGAAAGTCTTTCATTACAAAACATTTCAATCCTATCTCTAAGGTACTTTCATTATAGACTCAGATTCTCAGTTCAATCTCTATCCTCTTCTTAGGCTACTAACAGAACTCATATGCTTGCTTCGTTTCTCCCATCTTATTGCCAAACAATTAAGATAACAAACAAGCGACCCTAAAAGAACCCAAATTCTTTTTCACGCAATTTTACTAAAAATTAACTCCTGCTATAATACCTTTTATAAGCAGGATAACTTTTTTCAAATCGTTTATCTCTTCCGATAATATTTTATATTTGTTTAGCCTCTACCATTTATTCTCTCATCACAAAATATATCTCATCTAAAGTTAAAGCCCATACTTGTTCAGCATTTGCCAATAGAAAAATTAATATTACTAGGACTAATGACTTGTGATTCATACCAATGCCATACAAGTGCTTTCTTTTGCAATATGAGTTGTTGATTTTGATTCTCAAGATTCCAATAGTCATTTAGTTTTGCATTGTTCAAATTAGTGAAATTGTAACCAAGTCAAATCCAAACATATGTAAACACATAATGCAAAGTGCCTAATCTAACCACCACCTTAACCCCAAAGGTGATAACCAGTGGAAAACACCAATGCTTTGGAATCTTCCTTCAACTTCAAATCTAAAAGTTAATCATGAAGCAACATAATATAACAAAGTGCTAAAAACTGAGGAACTAGCACCAAGACTTCAACAGTATGTTAAGGGTAGCCCCATAAAAATAGTCGTATTGCAAACATATTTACCCTAGTCAAATAACTCGACATTTAAGAACATTAGAATTACAAACAAACCTCTACAGTCTTTTAACACGATGGAGCTTGTGGATTCAGATATCCTGCGTTCTAAAGTGATCACATCACCATATATTTGTGGCTTAAAAGCATCCTCTCCTTCATTTTTTATTTCCACATGGATGACGGCATTACTGGCAAGAGGCAACAGCAAACTGTTGTTAGAACCCAAAGAAATCAACCATGCAGTTTTATATGAGTTAAGGAACAAATCTGGGGTGATGACAATAAAAACCATAACATACAACTGAAGGTAATGTAATTTTCCGAGTTTGATAAGCAAAACATCATATATATGATGTTTCAATCAAATGTGCGACAAATACTTATAATCCAATATGTTTTTGCAGACTTTTCTATATGTCATTTTACTAACATTTTAAACAGACCGTTTCCCACAAAATTAACTTCAAAGACACGGAAACGATTTCCTACTGAAAGGTGAATAACCCTTGCATCAGTGATGCATAGGTTCAATTCTTCAATAACGAAATTCACATTAATAGCAGAATGTCTCAAGTTCAATGCTCCCATAGGATAAGCACTGTAAAGACAACCTTTCTTCTTGAGGAAAGACAATGAGGAAGGTGTAGAGCTTGACAGAAGCTTATGGACAGTTCTACATTAGAATTGTCAGATGAATAAAGAAACCTCCCACAAATCACAGCCACCTATCACCCCACCCCCACCCCAACTTTCCCCCTTCATACCTCGTTAAAAACTTAAAAGAATAATAAGTGCATAAAGACCTGCAGCCGGTTTTTATAAAATCCTTCAGAGTCGCTGCTCTCTGAGTCCCTCTTGCTCGACATCCAAATGCAACACACAATGCAGTTAGGATTGCGCTCTTACCACCTGTAATTGTAAATAACCAAACGAAAGGAGACGGATTCATCAGACATCAATTCTGCCCCTTTCTGCTTTCCTCTTGGCGACAAAGAATTGTTATATCCAATGAAAAAACAAACGAACAAGAAATAAAGAAACAAGAAACTCTCCGAACCAAGAACAAACCATTTTGTCAAACTATCTCGGGAAAAAAAAAAAAACAACGACATTTTTCACAGAAAAAACGACACTTCCCCTCAACTCAATTCATCAGTCATCCAAAGAAAACAGTACAACCCCAAAAAAATTAATAGAACAAACGTTCAGCCAAAGAAAATCTCAAACCCAAATTGGGACAGCACGGGGAGGGAGGGAGGGACTAACTTCCATTTTGACCAGTAACGAAATTGACCCACTCTCCGAGCTCAATCTCGAGGTTGCTATGGCACATGAAGTTCTCCAATCGAACCCTCTTGATGATGCCAGCGGTTGGGTGGTGAAAGTGAGGACTTTGCCCAAAAGGAACCCGTGAATCAGTCATGGCCTATCGATGTTGCCAGAAACCCTACCGAAAGATCCCTGCTGGGTTACTCCCTTCCGTGAGAAAGTAGAAACGGAATGGCGTTAAGGCGATGTACGAAGCTGATAAATGGCGGGAAAAGCGATTTTACAATTGTGCCACGGACCGGGCAATCCCATAGAAAATTTGACTGAAGTCAAGGGAGAGAAGGCAGAAGGAGCGAACATGATGGGCAATTTCACTTCATTTCAGTCCGTACCCACGTTGGAAATGGAATATACCATTTATAAAGACAATTTTAATAAATTACATACTCCTCCGGTTCTTAATATAGGACCCAATTCTTGAGTTGGTTTTAGTCTTAAATATAAGACCCATTTCTCATATTTATTAATTTTCTCTAAATTACCCCTATGGATACTCCATCAACCATAATTAAGTAGAAGAGGGAGATGGAGTATTAAAAAAGATGATTATGGTGTTTTAGGAAAAATGTATCATTTTTTTTATAATTAACTAACTTACCTAACTTCCTTAATCTAATCAAATTAGTTAAATGGGTCTTATATTAAGGACCGGATGAGTATTATAATTATAACTTACAAATATAAATTATAAACGCAAATGTAGTCAATTTTATATTGGATTCGGATTTTGGTTCAAGTGGATCCAAATTCGGGTCAGTTTGGAACCTCTCCACTTTTCTTCTCATTCTCTTTTCTTTTCTTTATTTTTTTAACCATTAGATTAATATTTTAACGGTTCAGATTTAAATCTTTTTAAACTTATTATTAAAATATTAAATTATAAAAATAAATAAATAATAAATTACAAACTATATTAAAATTTAATTCTTTTTTTATGAAACATTAAGGTATCCACCAGCAGATCCAGTGACTAACCCCTTCGCTGGTTTGTGGGCACTAATTCCTTGCTTGGATTGAAAGAAAATTAAGAAGGAGAGAAAACATGAGAAGAAACAACTTTTCTCTTGTTTGGATAAGAGAGAAAATGTGGAGGAAGGAAAAGTAGGGGAGAAAATAAGGTGGACCCCATACCTCATTTTCTTTCCAAATTTTCTTTCCATATATGGAGAGATTTGAGAAGGAAAACAAGATTTTCATGACTACCCCTACTATCTCTTATTCTCCATTTTTTTTCTTTTATTATATTTAAAAAAAATTTTCATTTTTTATTTTTTATCTTAAAACAATATTTTTATTAAATAATCTAGCTTTAAAATATAATAATCTGAAAATACATATCAACCAGATAACTTGATTTTAATTATTTGATGATGCCAATGTTAGTATGATTTTTCTATTGCAATATTTAATTTAATTTAATTTTAAATATGATATATTTTGATAAGGACATTTTAGTTATTTGGATATTTATTAATTTTCTTTCCTCCTTATTTTTTCTCATCTATCTAAGCAAGAGGGATGATAATATTTTCCTTCTAGTTTTTCCTTCTCTCCATTTTCTCTCCTCCCATTTTCTTTCCTCCCAACTTTTCTTTCCATCCAAGCAAAAATATAAATGTTTTTAAAAAAATTTTATAAATAGTTTATAAAAAGTTAAAATCTAAACTGTTGAAATATATTAATCTAATAGTTTAAAAAAAAAAAGGAGGAAAAAGGATGGAAAAGAAAGAAGAGGGGTTGCGACCTGAATTGGGATGCCTTGTTGTACTGTTTCCCCAGTAATTGTTGCTGTTTTTCTTTCTTTGTGAAGGCATTGAATTGTTTCTAGTTCACTTTTCCAAAGCGAGGAGTTCATCAGTTCCTCAACCTTGCACATCCGGCATGCTCAAGCCTCAAGGGTCTCTTGTTCCCAAGGGTGTAGCTACGTGCTTCTTTTGTGTTTCTGACACGATGCGTTCGTGTGTTCAGCAGTTTCAAGTGTTTGTTTGTTTCTTTCTTTTTGCAGTGATGGGCCAGCCTTTTCATTGGGTTCTTTCATTCTCCGAGCTTTGTTCACATGGATCATATTCATTTGTGATTGGTCAACTTTTCTTAGCATACTCGTTTTATTGGTATTTGAATAAAATTGAGTTTTAATAAAAGTATATATATATTGGTAGAAATTATTTAAGTGTGAAAAAATATTTATAATAAAACATTCAATTTAAAATAATGACAAAAAAATTCATAGTAAAATATTCAATTTAAAATAATTATAAAATTTAATAAAATTTTATAATTTATGAATTATAAATTATTAAAAACTAAAGTATACTTTTAGCTTAACTTTAAAAAGTACTCCCTCTAATCCTTTTTATAAGAACATTTTAACTAGACTTTAACTGTTTTCTTAGGGACTGTTTGGAGTTGCCTTTAGAAAATAGCTTCTTAAAAATAATAAAAAATTAGTTTGAGAATAGATTTTAGAAAAATAAATAATGTGAAAAGAAATTATATTGATAAATTGAAAATGTTTGGATGGTTGTAATGAGAATCACTTTTTCATTTTTAAATTACAAAAAAGAACATAAGGTAATGTGATATTTACATACTAAAATGATAAAAATGAGTTTTTTATATTTTTAAATAATAATAAAAAACATGATGAGGATATTTTGAGCATAATATGTTTGACACTCATTACAACAACCCGAACCATGATTTTCCACACCAAAAAGCAAAAAAAAAGAGGCTTTTGGAATTGTTCTTCTAGATGAACTGCAACCAGAACTTTACAGAGCCATCAATGTATTCCATAAAAATATGTCTGACATTTCTATAAGAGAAATGTACCAGTTGGCATTGGTAACTAGTTGTTTGGCTACTTTGTTCTAAAATCATTATTTTCGCTTTTAAACCATGGTTTTAATTTCAACCCAGAATACTTTCTAAGAAAACCATAAAAATTAGTCATAAAAATTAGTTTGAAACAATAAGTATATTGAACATTTTTAAAGTATGTCTCAATATAATAAGAGAGTAATTAGGAGAAAATCAGCTCCAAAAAAAGTAATTAGGAGAAAAAAAATAGTGATAATAATCAAGAAAGATAAGCGTCATCGAAATTGCAGTTTTTCACCAAATCTTTATGCCAAGTTGTTCAAAGCATTAGAATGCTCACGAGCTTCTAGGGAGCCATACAACCAATATAGCGTGACACCCGAACATGAAATATCCCAACATACGTATTTAAAAAGATTCTTCCATTTACTCAAAAAAAAAAAAAGATTCTTCCATTGAGCTCTTTTACTCTTTTAGCATGAATGTGACCCATACTTCATGCTCAAGGCTCCATCTCACCCATTCCCCTCCTTGCAATGAAAAGAAGGAAGTCTGCATCGTATGAGGCACCACAGATTAACAATGTTGGAACAGTCTCTGATAAGCACTGTCTTTCATCGTGCCTGTTTGGAATCATGATGGAAATTCTCTATAAACATATTTCATGTAAGCCGAAATAAAATTCCTCTCACATACTCGTCTCTTATTTCATAAATTACTATTAAAAGTTACTTATAAAATACTTATAAGTTGTTCTAAACAGGCTCAATTATTGTCACAATCCAAGGAATTGGTTGCTGACCCTACTTTTCTGTACATTCTCAATCAATTGTTAGGTAATACTTCATGTTTTTAACATGAGAGTTAGTTGGAGGATGAATTTAATCCTAAATATAAGATTTCAATTTAATCTACTTTGTTCTCCTCAAAAGTATAATGCATTCTCTAAAGTATTTCTATTGGTTATACATGTCAAGGGATTTTGATATTTTTTATAAATAACTAACTAAATTTCTTAATCTATTCAAATTAGTTAAATAGCTTTTATACTAGGAATCGGATGTAGTAAATTTCAATTTCTTTAAAAAAATTAAGAAATGCCTACTATTTTGCCATGATATGACTTTTTTTTTCAATTAATTATTCATTAGCAAAAAAAAAAAACTATTCAGTGCACTACCAACAAGTTATTGGTTGATACGGTAAGCAGTCTCACACCCCGTAACAAAAAGAACGCAAGTTTGAACATCAAAAAATGCACTTGTTGGGAGAGATGAAAACCTTTCTCAAAAGAAAAAACCATTAATCAAATAAAAAACTATACGGTGCATATCTTAAAAAGAAAAAAAAAAAAATTAATTCAGGTTTACTTCAATTTTGAATAAGTCGTTACTTAAACCAAATCTTTATTATTTGATATGATAATTTTGATTTAAGCTTTTATGAAATTTCATTTATAAATATGCACGAATATTAAAAGTGTTGAATGAAATGAAATAATTTCATGAGGTCTTTTTGTCGCGTCAAATTAATAGAAGATACATCCCATCCATCGTACGTAAGTTAATAATATTATAAAAATTCTCTAGAGCAGCTACATATGATCCCCTGAAATTTTAAAATTATAAATTTAATATCTAAAATTCAGGAGATTTTTATAAATTTAATATTATAAAAATTAACATCTTTTTTTAAAAAAATATTTTCAGTTATTTTTAATTTTAATTTATTTTTATTTTCAAGTTCATAATATTAAATAAAATTATGTTTAAGTGTAAAATAATACACTTTTAAAATAATAAATTATTTATTATCAAATTAATAAAGCTATGAAAGTAAAATAAAAAACTTGTAAAAAAAATGAAAAACAAGCCAACATGTGGGTTGTTGGGTTGGCTCGGAGCAAAACATTGAAACAACTTGACGTTTTGCCAACTCATCAAGCATATCCTAGCCTGAGGTCATAGATTAAACCTACAGTCCCAATTCATATTATCGGTTTTATATTAAATAAAAACTTTTTATTGAAAAGTAACCCAGATATCTGATTAGTTCATTT